>NC_039368.1:54360395-54396520 GCF_003573695.1 Papaver somniferum | reverse complement strand
GGGGGAGTGGGGGAGGAAATAGATGTTATTTCACTATTTGATAACCTACGATTACAAGACTGACCAATGTTAAAGAGACCGCTAGTGGTTGAGACTGGGCCACTAGCGGTCTTCTTAAGGCCGCTCGGTCTTTGCTAAACCGTTCGGTGGAGACTCGATCGCTTATGTTTTCTCCCATAGTGGCTCGGCCAGTTTGCCAGGCCAGCTGGCATGGCAAATGGAGGGTTTAGCATGTTGCCATAGGAACCGGCCTAAGGGGGTGTAAACGGATCTGCAGACCATATAACAACCAAAATTGATCCATAATCCAAATATATGTAGCTGGGGGATGACGCGTGTGGCTATTTCGCATCGTCCTTGTTTTACGACTTGTATCAGAAAGTGAAACGCAAGCAATGTGGAAAGCTAACAGGTGATTTCTGAGTGTTGTATTCTCCTGGCCAAAACTTGTTTTTTGGTGGAAATAGGTGAGACCTATTTATACAAGTCGCAACAAAACGTACTCTGGCCTCGTAAGAAGTGGATACGGTTGAGTAATGGAAGAGAATGGTAACGGGTAACGCCTGGAATTGATGTTTCTATAATGAAGAATACGTTTCACCATTATTTACTGTAGTTACTAACCTCCTTACTCTTATGACACTTTGTTGTAACGGGCGTATTGCACACCGCATGCTGTAAACTGCCAGACCAATACCCTGATGAGCATCCCCCAGTTTGTGACATGTCTTGATGTCTCGAGTGTTTTCGTGGAAAACATGTAGCATGTTGCTATTGTTTGGTAAGTTAAAATTGAGAGGCTTTCCAGTTCGATGGAGACCTTTGACGGCCGAGATTTTGCATCTTGAGAGGAAGGGTAGCCGTGACCAAAGAGTTGGCAGCGTAGCCAAAAGGTTGCCACAAGTTGTGTGGTTTGGTGACAAGCTTGTGCGGCTAAGATCTGTGTCTCAGGAGGAGGGGTATCCGTTGATTATTTCAACCCTCCGTTTGACAGCCAGCGGTATGGAGGCATGGCCGGCATGGCTCGTGCATGCTCTTAGTACGGCCAAATTAGGGTTTGCCACAAACCGCGAAATTTTGGCATCGCAGCCAAGAGGTTGCCATAAATCGTTTGGTTTGGTGGCAAGCTTGTACGCCTGAGATTTGCATCTCAGAAGGAGGGGTAGCCGTTGATTGTTGCAACCCTCCGTTTGGCAGCCAGCGACATGGAGGCATGGCCGACATGGCTTTGGCATGTTTTAGGCGCGGCCAAATTAAGGTTTGGCATAAACCGTGGAATTTGGCATTGGGCCAGAAGTTGCCACGCGTTTGGTGGAGAACTTGTACGGCTGAGATCTTCATCTCAGGAGGAGGGGTAGCCGTTGATTGTTGCAACCCTCCGTTTGGCAGCCAGCGGCATGGCCGGCATGGCTTTGGCATGTTTTAGGCGCAGCCAAATTAGGGTTTGGCATAAACCGTGGAAATTAGTATTGGGCCAGAAGTTGCCACGCATTTGGTGGCAAAATAGTGCGGCTGAGATCTGCATCTCAAGAGGAGGGGTAGCCGTTGATTGTTGCACCCCTTCGTTTGGCATCCAGCGGCACGGAGGCATGGCCGGCATGGATTTGGCATGTTTTAGACGCGGCCAAATTAAGGTTTGGCATAAACCGTGGAATTTGGCATTGGGCCAGAAGTTGCCACGCGCTTGGTGGCGAACTTGTACGACTGAGATCTGCATCTCAGAAGGAGGGGTAGCCATTGATTGTTGCAACCCTCGGTTTGGAAGCCAGCGACATGGAGGCATGGCCGACATGGCTTTGGCATGTTTTAAGCGTGGCCAAATTAGGGTTTGGCATAAACCATGGAATTTGGCATTGGGACAGAAGTTCCCACGCGTTTGGTGGCGAACTTGTACGGCTGAGATATGCATCTCAGGAGGATGGGTAGCCGTTGATTGTTGCAACCCTCTGTTTGGCATCCATCGGCATGGAGGCATGGCCGGCATGGCTGAGATCTGCATCTCAGGAGGATGGGTAGTCGTTGATTGTTGCAACCCTCCGTTTGGCAGCCAGCAGCATGGAGGCGTGGCCGGCGTGTTTTAGGCGCGGCCAAATTAGGGTTTGGCACAAACCGTGGAATTTAGCATTGGGCCAGAAGTTGCTACGCGTTTGGTGGCGAACCTAAACGGCTGAGATCTGCATCTCAGGAGGAGGGGTAGCCGTTGATTGTTGCAATCCTCTGTTTGGCAGCCAGCGGCATGAAGGCATGGCCTGGCTTTGGCATGCCGTTAGCACGGTGGTGCGGCTTGCATGGTTGGCATGCCTTTGGCGCGGAGGTGTGGTTGGCATGCCGTTGACACGATGGTGTGGCTGGCATGGTTGGCATGCCTTTGGCGGGGAGGTGTGGCTGGCATGCCGTTGGCACGGTGGTGCGGCTGGCATGGTTGGCATGTTGATGTGATTTGTAGATAGTGGTAATAGTGGTTCGATTCTAAGACTTGCGAAGGATATTAATTAGACTTAAATTCTAACATTAAAATAGAAAACTCACTAAAAATTATAGCAAACTCAATCAAAGTTGATATCAATATTAAAAGAACACTGAGGCTAAGATTCCACTATTTTCCAAGTTCAAAGTGATTTAATCCAATATTTATATTCATGCAATTTTTTCGTTCAATTTGATTCTAAACTATTGCAACAAGTAGATTCTCAAAATAACAAGTGTAAATCCGAAGCATAGAACATCAAAAACCTAGGTCCAAGCATGCTCTATCAGAAGAATTAACAATTGCTTAACAAGAATCATTCAAACAATTTTCACTCAAGGCAAAACAATCATAAAAATAATTGCGATAAATAAATAAATAAGAATATACCACTTTTTGTTGGAAAAATAGCTTCCTCTATCGCCTCAGAAATGGGGTTTATCTCCTCATATTAATCACTTGCTCAAAATACATGTTTGTTGCAAAAGAAGAGAAGGTATAAAACAGCGTGTTTGTAACAGATATAATGGTTACGAACCACTGTTACGAAGTACCCTAACACAAAACTGTTGCGAACTCTGAATAACTGTTACAGAAATTGTGACAAACTGATTGAATTTGAAAGAAAAGGCCACGGATTCTGCGACTGTCTCTTACTGCTGTTCTGAGTTCTTCTTCTTCCTCTCGCCTGTATCTCTGCAACTTGGTGTCTTTGTGCTCTGTTATGTTCTAAACTTCCCCAAAGTGTACGTAGCTCTTCTATGATCTATCCCAACTCCTTTTATAGCCCACAGGTCGATTGAACTTCAAGAAATCTTCGGCTATTCTTATCTTTCCTCCACCTCAAGTCTCGGGATTTCTTTCCCTGCCAAGCTTCTCTACGCGGTTCTGTGAGTTGTAAACTTCTCTAATAAGGTAAGATAGAGTCCCAAATATAGTTAACCTCTCCAGAATCTCGCCAACTCCCATATATATAACCAGAAAGTCCGATAATAACTTTACATCCCTGTTTCGCTCAAACCGAAGATTTATCACTGTTTTATCGAATCTAAAGCTCATACCAATCCTGTTTTGACTCATCAACTAAATTCCAATATATCTCCACGTCAAACTCCGACTAAATCTCCTCCTAGTCATCAACAGAACTTCGATAAACATCCAGCTCCTCTGTTTCTTCTTCCGGCTTATCTAGCCCAACTCATTCGATCCAATCACACCTACCATCCCTGTTTAGTCATAACAGGATATATCCAATCCAAAGGGCCCATTGAATCCGGCTAAAACACCAGCAAAATCTCGCCTGAAAATTCCGCTGCAAAACTGAATTTGAATTCAGTTTTTCCCGCCAAAATTCTGGTGAAGATAAAGGGGGTCCCCTATCCAGAGTAGGAGTGCCTTTAGCAGCTGCCTTAAGGGGTGTCCTGGGGGTGCCCCTTATCCAAACCGGGGGTCCGAATAGCAAGTGTCCTCCGGGTGCTTTCCAACAACTTTTCGAGCCAATTTTTTTCAAAAATGTTTATTGGCCAAAAATACCTACAAATAAATAAAACACCATAATAAGTACAAAAATAAGCCCTAAAAATATATAGAATCGAGACAAATCGGACACAAAAATGTGTCTATCACATGCCTTTGGCACGGAGGTATGCCTGGCATGGTTGGCATGTCGTTGGCACGGTTGTGCGGCTGGCATGATTGGCATGCCTTTGGAGCGGAGGTGTGGCTGGCATGCCGTTGGCACGGTGGTGCGGCTGGCATGGTTGGCATGCCTTTGGCGCGATGACGTGGCTAAGGCCATCTAGGTGTGGAAATTCGGGTTTAGTGTTTCGAAATCCTAATTAGAATATACGGTATGCGCGGTTGGCACACTTGGCTAGCATGCGCGGCTGGCATGTGGGAGACAATGCCAGTCGATACTGAGGGTTCTGCCGTGGAACATAGCATACATATAAAAAAATGTACCCTGGTAAATTTCTCACAGACGTATTGAAAGGCTCGATAAATGCGCTAGTGGAGATATTGGTACTTACGGCTCCGTTTCCTTACAGAGTGACGTCAGACTAAGGTTTTACGATTTTAACCCTAAGCTAAAAACCATCATCAACATTAAGTTCCCTGCTTAGCTCGGAACAGGGGCATTGTTCCGAGGTAAGCATAAGATGGTGACAGACAAGGACAAAATCGAAACGGCAAGTCATGAAAAGATGGTCAGGAAGATCGCTAACCTTTTTCGGAGGCAAGGAACATCTGTGATTCCCATGTTGGCGGCTTTGCGCGAATTTGGATCGGTAGGGAACCGCTTGCATTGCTTGGCGTGAAGTGAGCCGCTGGCGTTGCTCGGCTTGGAATGGAGCCGTTAGCTTGTAATGGCTTGGAGTGAGCTGTTAGCATTGGTCGGCTTGGGATGGAGCCGTTAGCATCGGTCGGCTTGGAATGGATCCGTTAGCATTGGATTGGCTTGGAATGAGACGTTAGCATTGACTTGGCGGGACGTTGGCATAAACTTGGCATGCGTAAGCTGCCGACTTGGGACGCGGAGTTGCTGGCTTGGCTTGGGCGAGAGCCGTTGGCTTGGTCGTGAGCCGTCAGCTTGGCTTGGGCCTTAGCCGTTGGTGCTGATTTGGCTTCAGTTCGCGTAATGGTGAAAATTGGCTTCAGTCCGTGGAATGGTGGAAACTGGATTCAGTTCCGCGGAATGATGGAAATTGGCTTAAGTTCCGTGGAAGGATGACGACTGGCTTCAGTTCCGTGGAAGGATGATGACTGGCTTCAGTTCTGTGGAAGAATGACGACTGGATTCAGTTCCATGGAAGGATGACGACTGGCTTCAGTTCCGTGGAAGGATGACGATTGGCTTCAGTTCCGTGGAATGATGGCAACTTTGTCTAAATTAGGTTTTGGCATGCCGAAACCCTAATTAGCTCCCCTTACTAAAATCATTGTAGAATTCTCGTACGAACTCGGATTTTGACGGTCCGACTCTCCATTCTGATCGGAAAAGAATTTCCTATCTTCCTTCACGGGAATATTTAGGTTTTGAGTTCGCTTAGGAGGTGAAAACAGTCCGACAGTAAAATTCAGGAAGAATTCAGGGGGGATGCTGCGGGCCCGAGGTGGCATAGTCACGCCCAGTCATCCATTCCCATTCATGGAGCAAGAAGGAATCTTTATTCTGTTTAAACTCTAGAAACTCCGTCCGCATGAAAAGAGGTATCCACCCTCTTCTGTTTTCTGTTGCTCGTCCGGATCCGTGCTTCGTCAGTAGTGTCTCTCTAGTGGATTCCAAAATTTACCAAACTCCATGGCATTCTTGGGACGGATGGATGAAATATATTCTCGGCAACGATCATGTCAGGGGTAATCTTGGAGATTGTGGTCGCGTTGTCGGTCGAAATCTTCCAGAGCCACTGGATGAAATTGATGGGTTGGGAGACGTTTTGTTGCCGATGTGATGTTATCAAGTCTTCAAGGACTTTGTTCCAAGAAACATCCTTCGAACCATCTTATGAATCTTGGCCTATTGTATGGAATGGGATGCGGTGGGCAGTCCCCAGTTATATTTCTGTTAGATCCGATGGCATGGCCGAACATGTGAATGTATCTCTGTGGCGTGCTTTTGGAGTCTTCGATGCACATGTACAACTTTATGTTGAGAAATTACTGCGTCTCATCAAACTTCGACAATGATGATGTTGAAATCAGAAATAACCTGGTTAAGGGGAGTGAAAGCGTCCCATGCTGGTAGTCCCCATGTGTAGCCTACTTTCATTGCATCGCCTTGAATCCACGTCCACGTGATTTGATACGAGCTTATTGTACTCTTCTGGATGTCACGCTGGGATGCTCAGAATATCACATGGACGAAGTATTTTGGATAGCGAAGAGGTAGAAATGAGAGAGTTATGTTGTTTATCGTGGCTCCCAAGAGTTTCTTCAAGAAAATGTTTCAGCCGCATCTCTGAAGTTATCTCATGAATCTTTGATGGTCGTCAGGATGGACTGTGATGAGAAGTCCCTGATTGATGATTTTCTGGGGTTGTAGTAAATAGGATTCGTTTCAGACTTGTGAAGGAAATGGAATTTTTAGATTTAATAAAAATATATATACAAAAATATTAACAATGGTGAGAGGTACTGGGACTAATGATTCGCCAATCTTCATAACATAGGGCTCAATGATTTATTCTCAACAATAATCGCTCAAAACATATATGGACTCTTATTTTGCCAAAGTAGATTCTCAAAACATTGATTGTAAATGTTAAGCATGGAACATCAAATCACCTAAGCTAAGCATGACCCATCTAATCAAATAACACCCAATTTAATCAAATCATATTTCAATTAATTTTTAATGCAAAAGTCTTAAAAAGAATTAATAAAATTACCCATGTATGAAGCTTGGCCTCCTCCGTCGTCCCAGTGTTGGGGTTTAACTCATCATAGTAAAAATGCTCTCAAAATAATTTATTATGGCTCAAAAATGGTTTACAAATGATGAGAATATGAGAAATACAATAAAACCAGAGAACTACGACCCTCAGTGACAAAATAAGACTGTTGAAGCCCTGTCGCAAACGCTGTGGAAAATAAGACTGCCTGATTACGACCCACAGGTGTTAGTCGTTACTACTGTAGAAAAACGACTGTTGTTGCAGGACCGTTCTTCGCGTTCTTCATGTTCATCATCAGCAGCAGCAGCAGCAGAAACCGAGTTTGGGAAAACTCGAATTTCTTCTTCTCTGGCTCTCCTCAGCCCACCAGACTCTCGACAACCTTTCTCTGACCTCCAAGGACTCTATTTAAACCCGAAGCATGCATCGAATCTCCTCCATAACTCCACAAATCCTCGGCAGTGAAAGAAAATATTTTCGGATATTTTCTTTCTTGTTTTAGCTTTTCACGCGTTTTCTCTGGTCCAGCACGCTCCAATTCGACTTATTCACGCCTCAACACTCTTCCAACGCCAGCATAACTCCCCCATGCACACAAGAACTTCAATTTTGCTCGTGTTACAGTCCACGTGCTCTGTTTTTGGTGTGTGAATCATACCGAAAATTCCAGCCAAATTTGATCGATCATGTCACCCATACTATGTTCCTTAACCTATATCACATCTCTATACCAAATTTCAGCCATTGAATCGACCCATAACCCCTTCATTTTGACGATCGAAATTCTGCCAGAACTGTTTAGAAATTTCCCACCAAAATCGTTTCAAATGGGGAAGAAACTGGTATCCCCCTATCCAGAGTAGGGGTGCGAATATCAGCTTCCTTGGGGGTGACCTGGGGGTGCCCCTTAGTAATTAGGTTACCCCTTATCCAAAAGCGAGAGTCCGAATAACACTTGTCCTCCGGGTGCCAAAATCAACTTTTCGAGCCGAATTTTCCAAAAATGTTTATTTCCTAAAAATACATAAAAACACAATATTAGTACAAAAATAGAGTTCCAACAATACGGACATTGAGGACAAATTAGACACAAAAATGTGTCTATCAAATACCCCCAAACTTATTATTTTCTAGTCCTCGAGCAAAACTAATAAAAAAAAAACGAGTTAATCTCGGGAGGGTTTACCAGAGGTGTGCCCACAAAACCATTACTCCAGACCCTAGCTTATCTATGCAGAACCTTGGAAGGCACTAAAGAATCTCCTTGGTTGGCTTACAATCACTGACTACAGGAGGAAGTACCCTGATGCGAAATTCCAATTGTTGTACACGAGTTTGCACTCAAGCATACTAAAATTCATATAAAGTGAAAGAGCTCTACTAAGATAGTTGCACTATGGACATCATATTCGGAGTCAAACTAATCATCTGGATAGAAAAAGGAGATGGAAATAGAAAAATGTAGATGGTTTTGATGTTAACCAAATGATCGATGTTTCACATATCTGTCTGAAGGACACTGCGAGAATGAACCTATCCTAATGGACTTAGATGCCGGTCTGACTAATATCAACACAACTGGCATATACAAGGGAACCAGTGGTTAATAACTTAAATCTAGATCAACAAACTGGCAAATACAAGGGAACCAGCAGTTGACTACACAGAACAATAACCATTTTTTTTTAACTTAACGGCATGAATAGATCTTTTTGATCCAAGCGCATGCTTCTTGTCAGCATACTACACGATAGTTCTCACGGGTCCTGCATTCCACGCTTGCTTAGGCGACGGAAACAGGGAGAACACACGCATATTGCTATCCAAGTGTTAATACTTATTCCGATTGGTCTAACTGGTCCGGTCTTTTTTTTTTTTTTTTTTAGTAACTCAGTCACTCTAATTCACCCTAGCAGTGGTAACAACTTGAATCGTGTGCCCCACCTAATCACTTAGAGAAACATAGTTTAAAATGAAAAAATAAAATGAAAAAAAGAAATGAAAAGGACTCAACGAGATATGGTGCAACTATCATGTTATTTTTAACACCTGAGCTCTGTGCTTTTATGAATAGACTCTATAGATGTTTCCATCTAATCAGATTGGTTCCTCAGCTCCTACAACCAAGATGTTCCCATCCACTTAGATTGGTTAGTGCAAACCTTAATAGGCATAAATTTCTAGGCTCTGGAGTTTACTAATTGCAACTAAAAGAGTTTCTCCCATACCCCCAAACTTAAATCTAACATTGTCCTCAATGTTCTAAAGATGAAACTAAAAGCATGAATAAGGAGAAACTGTTACCATTTGAAGCGAAAGAGTTAAGGAAAGATATTACCGTGTTGCATGAGCATGGGATACCTCCCAAGAAGTGCTAAGTTTAAAGTCTTCAGCCAGACTTAGGAAAGGATTAGTCAACTCGAACCATAAAGTAACAGTCGAAATAACTGTGGGTCTTCAAAACTAAATAGAGCTGACCAAAGGAAACTGCAATGAACCAAGAAAGTGGACAAGAATAGCATGCCCTTACCTGTTTCCTGAAAACTATCGCTAATTGCGGTTCAGGTTCAGGTTCTATGAAAGGGTCTAAATAGAATATTTTCATTGGCTGCGTTTCTTCATAGATGGGATCCGAATCACTAGGTCTTAGAGTCTGTAAAAACTCAAATACGAACTTAGAATCACGAAGTAATAACCTAAACAATTGCGGATCCTCTAAGTCAATCAGATATGACTTACATAGTTGACCATAGTGAGAGTAGTGGTCATTCTTAGGAAAATGTGTCGATTCTATTAACCTAAAGTACTTAGGCTTAGTCTCAGAACTTAATATTCGACTCATTTGAAACGTTCCCACAGTTGGAAGAAAACTATTTGGTGGGAAAACAAAGTCAATCTGGGTATCATAGCCTGGGAAAACCACATCAACCAGAGGATGGGTTTCTAATAACTGAACTCCTTCATGGACATCATTAGGCTCGGGAAAACGAGTATGAAGGTAATCTTGTAAAATGGTCGAGGCACATATATCAAGTCCTAAGTGTGGGGACTTTCTGAGAGTTAAAGGTAAGGCACTAGGGAAGTGATAATTGGTAGGCTTTGAAAGGGGACAGAAAATAAGAGCAAGAGGAAGCCTACTTGTTAACCGCAAGTGCACGGTTTCGATTGTAGCTTGTGCAAGAACGGGTCATTTCCACATGGACTAGGGTGTATAGTTGAAGTTTTTAAGCTAGTTATCTAAATTAACAAGGCAGTAAGTAAAGCAATGAGGTAACAGTGACAGAGAACAAAGAAACAGTGAAACAAAGACAAACAAACCAAGGTTGTGAGCCAAGGGCAGTGATGGAAGCTAAGGGATAAGGTGAGAACTAAGGCTTCAATTCCACCCCTAGCTGCATATAATTCTATAAGATGATATACTAGTTTTCTCCTATCACAACGATGCCTTAATCTCAGCTATCATATGTCAATCCCCTAGCATTACTTGTATTTCTAAGGTACAAGCAATCTAAGATTATACTACATTCAGTTCATATAGCCTTTTCGGAAATTAAAACATGCTTGTCATCAAACTTTCATGGAGAAGAAGTGCTCATACAATAGGGTTATATTTATCTAGAGTTTCATCTCTGCCTTAGTAGTAGAATTAAAACATGATGAAGTTCTTAAACATGTTGTTTGTCAGACAACAATGTATAAACTATCCTAATGATGCTAACATAAGAACATAACATGAACATGAGCTTAATGAAAATTGTAACAATCACACAATCACATTCAAAACATGTTGGAGTTCTAAACAACAAATATTTAACAGTGCATTTGAATTGAAAATTGTGGAACTGAAAGATTGACAAACCCTAAAACTAACAGTTCATGGAAATGTAAATTACAAAATAAAACCTAAACTATTCCTATTGATGCTCTGGCTAATCCAGGCATGAGTTCTAATCCTCCCACACATCCCCTATTTATAGTTTACATGAGTTTCCCCCAAATACCTAATTTCACAGAATTTCAAAAAAGTTGAAATTAAACTTTACCTAAACACTGATATCAATCAAATTCGTCGACCCATGCTTCTTATTCGTCTTCTCCTGCTGTCCCATGCCCTAATTGCAACTCTATTCCGACCTAATTTATCAATTTCACCTCTAGGGTTCCTGACATGGGTGAGGCGTGAAATTGAGAAATTAGAAGGACATAGAGTTGGTGAAAGTGGTAATAATGATGGGGGTAGTGATGGGTTAGTGATTTGAGAGATCGTGAAGGGTTGGTGGTGGTGGCAGCGACGGGGCAATGGAGTTGGTGGCGCTAGACATGGAGTTGCAGAAGAGAAGAAGGGGGAAGAAGAAAGAGAAGGTCGATGGGATTAGGGGTTAGGGTAGTGTTTGGTTCATGGGTATAGGTATTAGGTGTTTGGGTGTTGAGCGGATGCATCAAGTCTCGAAGATTCACAAAGCTGAGCCGTGGGATGCGGAAATGATAGATCGATCTAACGGCTACAAGTGAAGAGGCTGGTATCGACCGTCGGATGCTTGATACAACGAAACTGACGGCTCAAGATGGAGTTAGGTGCTGTAGTGTTAGACAGGATCTTCAAACTTTGATGTACTGGCGATGCTGCGACCATAGGATGCTGAGATGATCCAATCTGACGGCTAGAAAGGGAAACGGGTATGGATATAGGAAATGGATTTGGGTGAGGGTTTTTGGCCTTGGGTATGCCAAGCCCATATCTTCTTTAAGAACAATTCTTCCTCTTCAAGCCCAATTCTAGCCTTCTGGTCTTGCGCACAACATTCTTCGCGGCTTCCTTGTGTGATTCCTCTTGGCTTCCACCACTTTTCTGCTCTTTTCCGCTCCGCAATTCATCCAAACTTTATTTGGTACCTAAAAATGCAAAATTAATTAATAAAAGTATTTATTCTTGAAAACAATGAAAATACAGAATATGGGTTAAAATGGAGAATTAGAGCACAAAAGATGAGTTAATTGCCAAGAAAAATATATATAAATATGCACTTTTTAGCACTCATCAATAATCACCCCCATACTTAGAGTTTTCAGTGTCTCTAGATAGACCTCTAATTATTTCTTGAATTTTCGTATCTTCAGAGTCCTTAAAATATTCAAGAGATTCTTCTAAGTTATTATCAGGTAGTGCATCTTTACTCATCTCTACGGGTCTATCTTCTTCTTCCAAGACTATTGTTTCTAAGTCGCTAGACTCTAAAACAGTATTTTCGAAATGAAACCGTTCCTTTAAACCACTATCGGCTTCGTAATCAAAAGGAAAATCTATATCGTCTAAAACGGTGGTATCCCTAATCAAATCCTCGTTCTTTTGAATAGGTGAATAAGCATAAAAATTATTTGGATTTGAACTAGAAATAATATAATCATTATACAGCTCATAGTACGAAGATGATTGGACCTTATCTAAATAAGCAGTGTCTTTTATTCTAACCTCGTCCTCTAAATTAGGCAAATATTCACTATTTACAACAAGGGTAAAATTGGAAACACTATTTTGGAATGTAAGATTATTTCGAGCAAGTCTTTCGTTCGTCTCAGCCATCAGCTTGAGGGATTCCTCTATAGAAAGTTCACTCATTATTGTAGTTCTTTCGTCTAGAATTACACTATTCATCTCAGCTAACTTACGCGTCGACTCAGCTAACTCCCTGAGAGACTCTTCTAAAGGAGGAATAGGAACAGAGGGATCATAAAAAGGACTACTTTTCAATAGTTTGATTGTATCCTCTAGAGACGAAGAACTAGTACTATAATCTTCTTGCTCGTAAGACTGATGCATGTGTGGATAGTAATTGGGCTCACCAGGGTATGACCCATATCCTTCCAAATGATGGCGTTCCCAACCACTATTCCCAACATGGTCATAGAAAGGATGATGTCCATATTCAAATTCAGGTCGATATTCATTGTATTGGCTTCTATCATACCAGCTCGACATTCTTAATTGCAAGGGAATTCTACACAACCACAAACAAGGCCGACTCGACTCCACCAAAGCAAACCTAAAGATTTCTAGCAAACAAAAAGCATGATGGCTCCACTTAGATTGTTTTCTAGACCAGCTTCTATTCCTTCGAAAAGGAATTCGTTACAATTTGAGCACACCCCTCTGGAATCAATCCGAGCTAATGTAAGTTGAATCGAGGTGAGGGAAACTTAGTAGAGCTTTGATACCCAAGGCCTCACCGCATTAGAAGGCGGCGCAGTCACGCATTCAACTCACAGAAACCATCATGAACTTTGAAGTGTGCTTAAAAAGGAACCAATATTTTTCGAACGAGTTTCCTATTAAGCTCGTTACCCTATCGGTCTCGTTCTATTCCAAATTTTAAAGCTTGGGTTCGCGTTAGGTTTCGTTTTCCTAAGGCGGGCAAGAAGGGAGCGGTGATGAAATCCGAACCCTTATCTTGTATTGGCCAGGCCTTGCCCTTTACTAGAAATTTAAAAACATTCCAAATTCGTCCTCAATCAATGAATCACCTTAAGGAATACAGTAACTCTCTTACAGGAGATTCGCGAGTGTTTCGATGGACTTACCTCCCGTACCAGACGGGGGATGAACCGTTGAAGTGGACTCGGACCACGACTCCTATGTCATGTAAGAACCCGAGGGGGCGAGACGATATAGTAATCGTCGTCCTTCCCTGCACACAGTTTATATAATTTTTTTTTTAATAATACCCTTCCATAGGGTAAAAAAAAGAATAAAGTCCAATTGTTTAAAGTCCAAAGTCCAAAATAAATAAATAAAAAATTACAGTTTTCCTCACACACTCTAAAAAAAAATTAAAAATTAAAAATTAAATCCTAAAATTGTCCTTTTTTCTTCTCTTTTCGCTTTTCGCTTTAAGCTTTTTCCTCTCCAAGTCCTTAGTGCTCCACTTCGAACCTGTAATACAAAGACACAACCAAAGAGACATAAAAAAGAACAAATGGAATAATAAAAAAATAATAAAAAAAAACTAAAAATTCTACCTAAGCACAAATCCGCGACGACGGCTCCAAAATGATTATAGATTTTTCGTGGGGTTGTAGTAAATAGGATTCGTTTCAGACTTGTGAAGGAAATGGAATTTTTAGATTTAATAAAAATATATATACAAAAATATTAACAATGGTGAGAGGTACTGGGACTAATGATTCGGCCAATCTTCATAACATAGGGCTCAATGATTTATTCTCAACAATAATCGCTCAAAACATATATGGACTCTTATTTTGCCAAAGTAGATTCTCAAAACATTGATTGTAAATGTTAAGCATGGAACATCAAATCACCTAAGCTAAGCATGACCCAACTAATCAAATAACACCCAATTTAATCAAATCATATTTCAATTAATTTTTAATGCAAAAGTCTTAAAAAGAATTAATAAAATTACCCATGTATGAAGCTCGGCCTCCTCCGTCGTCCTAGTGTTGAGGTTTAACTCATCATAGTAAAAATGCTCTCAAAATAATTTATTATGGCTCAAAAATGGTTTATAAATGATGAGAATATGAGAAATACAATAAAACCAGAGAACTACGACCCTCAATGACAAAATAAGACTGCTGAGCCCTGTCGCAAACGCTGTGGAAAATAAGACTGCCTTATTACGACCCACAGGTGTTAGTCGTTACTACTGTAGAAAAACGACTGTTGTTGCAGGTCCGTTCTTCGCGTTCTTCATGTTCATCAGCAGCAGCAGCAGCAGAAACCGAGTTTGGGAAAACTCGAATTTCTTCTTCTCTGGCTCTCCTCAGCCCCCTAGACTCTCGACAACCTTTCTCTGACCTCCAAGGACTTTATTTAAACCCGAAGCATGCATCGAATCTCCTCCATAACTCCACAAATCCTCGGCAGTGAAAGAAAATATTTTCGGATATTTTCTTTCCTGTTTTAGCTTTTCACGCGTTTTCTCTGGTCCAGCACGCTCCAATTCGACTTATTCACGCCTCAACACTCTTCCAACGCCAGCAGAACTCCCCCATGCACACAAGAACTTCACTTTTGCTCGTGTTACAGTCCACGTGCTCTGTTTTGGGTGTGTGAATCATACCGAAAATTTCAGCCAAATTTGATCGATCATGTCACCCATACTATGTTCCTTAACCTATATCACATCTCTATACCAAATTTCAGCCATTGAATCGACCCATAACCCCTTCATTTTGACAATTCTGCCAGAACTGTTTAGAAATTTCCCACCAAAATCGTTTCAAATGGGGAAGAAACTGGTATCCCCTATCCAGAGTAGGGGTGCGAATATCAGCTTCCTTGGGGGTGACCTGGGGGTGCCCCTTAGTAATTATGTTACCCCTTATCCAAAAGCGAGAGTCCGAATAACACTTGTCCTCCGGGTGCCAAAATCAACTTTTCGAGCCGAATTTTCCAAAAATGTTTATTTCATAAAAATACATAAAAACACAATATTAGTACAAAAATAGAGTTCCAACAATACGGACATTGAGGACAAATTAGACAAAAAAATGTGTCTATCAGTCCCCAGTCGCACTTTTCTTTAGTTTCTGAAGTTGTTACCTCTGATCAGGCTTGGGATCCACCGCGGCCTCGTAAAGTGTTGCAGGCATCTTCTAGACAGAGAGGTGATGATATTCTTACGCTACACCCTTGAAGAGTAGATGACCTTGTCGTGGCTATGACCTTTCAGTTTACCGTGTCTTCTGAGCTTTGACAGTGAAGGGATTTCGTATAGATCATCAGTCCCCAAGTGCAGTTTACGGGTTTCCATTTTGTATGGTCGGAGGGTTGACCATGACAAAGATATCACCATCGTGCGTCCGTACTGGTGATTTTGTTACTTCTTCCACGTGAAACTAAAATATGGAGGAGTGCGGATTACTTTTGTAGTGATTGTTGTTATGGTGAATCCCTGGCTGGTATCAACAAACGAGCGACAACAGTTCCTAGAAGCAGATGTGATCAGAAGAGACTACATTGTTGTGGGAACAAAGTAGGTTGGCTGGAATTATATGGGAGTCCATGGAAGTAAAAGGATTATCTGGATGCGTCACCGAGCAAACTTTCCATGACCACGAGCTTTAGTGGGATGGATCAAAAGGTGGCCATGACTAAGAAAATTGGATGGATGCAATCATGATCCTTGACATGGGGAGTGTGGTGGCACGGCCCTTGAAAAGAAGGAGTGGCGGCTACGGCACAATCCTCGGCGAGGAAGAGCGGCGGCTTCGACACAAAAGGAGGAGTGGCGGCTACGACACAATCCTTGGAAAGAAGAAGTGGTGGCTACTACACGATCCTCGGCAGGAGGGAGCGGCGGCCACGGGCACGAACCTTGGCAGGAAGGAGACGTTGAAGCGGCTTCGGCTCTTGGAGACGACATTGAAACTTATGGATCAAAACGTTGAAGCTTCGGCTTTGGATCATGGAGCAGCTTATGGAGAGAACGCCGAAGCGGAGCGGCTGCTGGAGCGAACGTTGAAGCGGAGCCGCTGCTGGAGAACGTTGAAGCGGAGCGACTTCTGGAGAGAGCATTGAAGCAGCTCCTGGAGAAAACTCCAGTGAGGGCGCTATTAACCCTTGACTTCGAAAAACGACTTGATACGATATGGCATATGGGAAGACGGCACGAATAGTGCTGGTCGGCAAGTCATGTTTTTCTCTCATGGGAAATAATACGCTTCTTCTGTTTGATTTTTCCTTGCAACTCTCAGAGCCTCGAGGGTTACAATATTGAAGTCGGAGGCCGCGTCAATCAGCGTGCTGTCAAATTCGACATCCTTCAAGTGAACACTGGTTAGGAGTCCTCAGTTTCATCTATAAATCGTGCTTCCCATGAGAGGTTGGGGTTTGGGAACGGCTTCCCAGACTGGAAACAGCTGCTTTCCTGATGCAACGCAGTTGAGGGCTGCAAATATGTTTTGACGTTACGTCTTGGAGAAATATAGAATCTCACATAAATGTTTCATCATAGACTGCACGATTTTGTGGGCGAAGTCCCCATAAATCATGCAGCTCCTGGCGGGAAGAGGGTCTCTGTGAACTCAGGAGGGTTGTTGATTTTCTTTGCCTCGATTTTGGAGAGGCCGTTCCTGATCTTCACGTGTGATGAAATTGGGTTGTTGATTCTCTTATATCGGGCGTTCAAGAGCAACACGAGCCTTTTCATCTATAAATGTGCGTCCTGTTGAAGTGCATGCGCCGGTTGTTAAAAGTATTCCTTGTCAGCTCCATCTGGGGTTGACGTGACTCTTGTGGTGGCCGCTCCGTTAGTATCTTGAGGAAAATAGGTATCTCTTTCTGAGTTGTAGCCATGTTTGTCTGAGCCTTACGATATCCTTTTGTCTTACCATCAAATCAACAGTGGTAAGAGGGGGTCGACTTCTTCTGGCTCCCCCAGTCTCTCGTCCTGATTGTGGAGTAGCAGGACTTTGGTGACGGTGGTGTAACACCTGAAGGAACGCTTTCCGTGCCGCTGGTGTTGGTAGGTGGCGTATTAATGTCGCTGGAAAGAGTGTTAGTACCGGGGATGGTTTCAGCGCTGGTGTTCTCAGGGTTTGTTGCTGATCCGCACCTGAGTTCTACCATCTTGAGATCATATTGAAGAATGAAATCAGAAATTGGAAATTGATATTGTAACCGAGAGACTAATCTCCCACTGTGGTCGCCAATTGTTGGAGGGTGAAAACGGTTTCTGCTGATTTTGGTAATTTCGTGTATGGGTGAGAAACGAGTCTAAACACTAAACAATGTACTGCACGGGGATACTTTAGATTCGAAAGATCAATCTGTGCAAATCTGGCCTAAACCAAGAAATGGCCGTTCCAGACTTGCTTCAGTCACAAAATGAAGGAGAAGGGTTGGTCTTGGGGAGGGAAGCGAAGAGAGTGTTGAGACCAGAATTGTTGATTCTGGAAGAGTGGTTGTTTTACGGCTTGTATCAAAAGGTGAAACGCTAGCAATGTGGAAAGCTAACAGGTGATTTCTGAGTGTTGTATTCTCCTGACGAAAACTTGTTTTTTGGTGGAAATAGGTGAGAGCTATTTATACAAGTCGCAACAAAACGTACTCTGGCCTCGTAAGAAGTGGAAACGGTTGAGTAATGTAAGTGAATGGTAACGGGTAACGCCTGTAATTTATGTTTCCATAATGAAGAATACGTTTCACCATTATTTTCTGTTATTATTAACCGCCTTAATCTTATGACACTTTCTTGTAACGGGCGTATTGCACGCTGCACGCTGTAAACCGCCAGACCAATACCCTTATGAGCATCCCCTAGTTTGTGACATGTCTTGATGTCTCGAGTGTTTTCGTGGAAAACGTGTAGCATGTTGCTATGTCTTGGGTAAGTTAAAATTGATAGGCTTGCTGGTTCAGTGGCGACCTTTGACGGCCGAGATTTTGCATCTTGAGAGGAGGGGTAGCCGTGACCAAATAGTTGGCAGCGTAGCCAAAAGGTTGCCACAAGTCGTCTGGTTTGGTGGTAAGCTTGTACGGCTAAGATCTGTGTCTCATGAGAAGGGGTAGACGTTGATTGTTGCAACCCTCCGTTTGACAGCCAGCGGCATGGAGGCATGGCCGGCATGGCTCGTGCATGCTCTTGGTGCGGTCAAATTAGGGCTTGGCGCAAACCGCGGAATTTTGGCATCGCAGCCAAGAGGTTGCATAAATCATTTGGTTTGGTGGCAAGCTTGTACGGATGAGATTTGCATCTCAGAAGGAGGGGTAGCCGTTGATTGTTGCAACCCTCCGTTTGGCAACCAGCGGCATGGAGACATGGCTTTGGCATGTTTTAGGCGCGGCCAAATTAGGGTTTGGCATAAACCGTGGAATTTGGCATTGGGCCAGAAGTTGCCACGCGTTTGGTGGCGAACTTGTACGGCTGAGATCTTCATCTCAGGAGGAGGGGTAGCCGTTGATTGTTGCAACCTTCCGTTTGAAAGCTAGCGGCATGGAGGCATGGACGACATGACTTTAGCATGTTTTAGGCGCGACCAAATTAGGGTTTGGCATAAACCGTGGAATTTGGCATTGGGTCAGAAGTTGCCACGCGTTTGGTGGCGAACTTGTACGTCTGAGATCTGCATCTCAGGAAGAGGGGTAGTCGTTGATTGTTTCAACCCTCCGTTTGGCAGCCAGCGGCATGGAGGCATGGCCGGCATGACTTTGGCATGTTTTAGGCGCGACCAAATTAGGGTTTGGCATAAACCGTGGAATTTGGCATTGGGCCAGAAGTTGCCACGCGTTTGGTGGCGAACTTGTACGACTGATATCTGCATCTCAGGAAGAGGGGTAGTCGTTGATTGTTTCAACCCTCCGATTTGCAACCAGCTGCATGGAGGCATGGCCAGCATGGTTTTGGCATGTTTTAGGCTCGGCCAAATTAGGGTTTGGCATAAACCGTGGAATTTGGCATTGGGCCAGAAGTTGCCACGCGCTTGGTGGCGAACCTGTACGGCTGAGATTCGCATCTCAGGAGGAGGGGTAGCCGTTGATTGTTGCAACCCTCCATTTGGCAGCCAGCGGAATGGAGGCATGTCCGGCATGGCTTTGGCATGTTTTAGGCGCGGCCAAATTAGGGTTTGGCATAAACTATGGAATTTGGAATTGGGCCAGAAGTTTCCACGCGTTTGATGGCGAACTTGTACGGCTGAGATATGCATTTCAGGAGGAGGGGTAGTCGTTGATTGTTGCAACCCTCCGTTTGGCAGCCAGCGGCATGGAGGCATGGCCGGCATGTTTTGGCATGTTTTAGGCGCGGCCAAATTAGGGTTTGGAATAAACCGTGGAATTTGGCATTGGGCCAGAAGTTGCCACGCGTTTGGTGGCGAACCTAAACGGCTGAGATCTGCATCTCAGGGGGAGGGGTAGTCGTTGATTGTTGCAACCCTCCGTTTGGCAGCCAGCGGCATGAAGGCATGGCCGCATGGCCTTGGCATGCCGTTGGCACGGTGGTGAGGCTGGCATGGTTGGCATGACTTTGGCGCGGAGGTGTGGATGACATGGTTGGCATGTCATTGGCATGGTGGTGCGGCTGGCATGGTTGGCATGCCTTTGGCGCGGAGGTGTAGCTGGCATGTCGTTGGCACAGTGGTGTGGCTGGCATGGTTGGCATGCCTTTGGCGCGGAGGTATGGCTGGCATGCCGTTGGCACGATGGTGCGGCTGGCATGGTTGGCATGTCTTTGGCGCGGAGGTGTCGCTGGCATGGTTGGCATGCCGTTGGCACAGTGGTGCGGATGGCATGGTTGGCATTCCTTTGGCGCGGTGACGTGGATAAGGCCATCTAGGTGTGGAAATTAAGGTTTAGTATGTCGAAACCCTAATTAGAATATACGGTATGCACGATTGGCATACTTGGCTAGCATGCACAGCTGGCATGTACGGAGACAATGCCAGTCGATACTGAGGGTTCTGCCGTGGAACATAGCATACATATAAAAAAAGGTACCCTGGTAAATTTCTCACAGACGTATTGAAAGGCTCAATAAATGCGCTAGTGGAGATATTGGTACTTACGGCTCCGTTTCCTTACAGAGTGACGTCACGTCAGGCAAAGGTTTTACGATTTTAACCCTAAGCTAAAAACTACCATCAATATTCATCTTATGAATAATTTCATGAGCTAAAGTGATATTCTCAGAAATCTGCCTTCTAGCAGTGAAGGCAGATTGATTGGGTGTAATTATTTTTCCAAGAAGATCTTTCATTCTTCTTGCCATAAGTTTAGAGATAACTTTATAACAAGTGTTGGTCAGAGCAATTGGTCTGAACTCCACAGGGTATTTCACATTGTCCTAAACTGGGTATTTCGCATCGTTCTAAACTAGGTCATGCATTTTGGCGTGATAAAATAAGATAGTGCGGCATTACTATTAAAGATTCACCCGCATTTAGCTAATTTCCGGATAATTTAGAAAATAGACGGTAATTGTCGTTATGTACTTTGAAAATTATATGTTTTCATGTTTGTATAAGTAACATCATCTGATATCTCCGGTTTATTTAGATTGTTTAGTATCATTAACAAAAACTTATCTGTTTTTCTGGGTCCTGACGATTTTTTTTCCCGAAAGCTTCTGTGACTCAAGCCAAAAATCTTCTTACGTTCATTGGTATTTTCTCAAAAACATTCATTGGTATCTTCTCAAAAGTGTCAGGTGATATCATAAATTTTGAAAAGTCAGATTTCTTTGCTAGTCCAAAAATGCATCATAAACATAGTAAGTCGTTAACTAAGTATTTGAAAATGAAGTTCATGACCAAAGCAAAGAAGTATTTTGGGCATGCCCTTTTTCTGGGAGAGAAAAATCCAAATCTTTCGATATCCTTATAAAGATATTCATGTTTATTTAAGTTAGCTAACTCGAAGAAAAGAACACCCTTAATTCAGTAGGGATAACTACTCTTATTAAGCATGTTCTTGCTAGTCAAGTTACCTATCATATGTCATGTTTTCTGTTATCTAAAAAATTATCAAAAAGATTGATTTTATTCAACGTTCCTCTTCGCGGGCTAAAAAATACCCTAAGTTTGGTCTTATTTTAGATCACAGAGTTATATTAGTGAGCTTAAACGTTACAGAGGTCTTGAGGTACGCAATTCTCATTGTCCCAGTAAGGCCTTTATTTCAAAGCTATGATGGAGATTATAGAGGATTCTTGAAAATCTTTGTGCAAAGTTCTTAAAGGCATCCATAACAAGCATCTTTTAGAAATTGATAAAGATCCATATTCTACCTCCTTTATTCCTTTATTTGAAAGGCATTGTTAGTATGCAGATTTCATTAAACATGACATTATTAGGAAGGTTAATAATGGTAAGGGAAGAAATATTTGGTTGTCAAACTGGATTCCATTAATTTCACAAATTAGTACGAATGCTTCTAAAGAAGATATGTATCAGTTTACAATATTTAGTGATTTTATTGATTATGATAACAAGGTGTGGAACTTTTCTTTACTGAATATGATTTTTGAACCTCAAATAGTTAATAAAATATGCTAGTTACATCTGACTTTGAAGAAAGGCGTTAGTTTATATGGTTGTATACATATAATTGAATTTTCATTATAAAATCAGCATATATTGAAAGTGATACTCATACTTCTTGTTTCTGGAGGAAGATGTGGTCTTTAGACTGTCTTCCAAAAATCAAATGTTTTATTTGGAAGATTTTCTCTTCCATGATTCCTATGAATGTGGTTCTCGCTAGGTGTAATACTGTTGTTGATATGCTTTTTCCGCTTTGTAAGACTTTTGAATAAACTCTAAATCATTTATTTCTGCAATGCCTTATTGCTCTCCGTATATGTGTGGTCGCCTTATGTTTAGATATTTTGATTCCTAATACTTCAATGGATTTTCAAAACTGTTTTATATCCTAGTTTGATAAGAAATTATGTGATTCTTCTTATGTTGTTAATTGGCCTAGTAGTGGGGTTTATTTGGAAACAAAGTGCAATACGGTTTTTAGAAATGAAAAAATTGACTTAGATAAATTTTTGTTTGATATTAGAAAATTTATACTTACTTATATTGTTCCCACTCCTACTCGTGAACCCATTTTTGACTCTGTGAATACTACTAAATCCTTGGTGGACCATGTTTTATCTCTGGATGCTTATGTAAAAGATTTTGATTTAGGTTTGGATGTTGTTTGGTCCTCGATTAAAGGTTTAATTAGAGGTGTAAAAACTTGTTTTGGTCAGGCTCCAAAATCAGAGGTGGGAGAATCTCCTGCTATGTTTTTGGCTATATCTTGGGCACAAGATCTAAGACCGTTTAAAGTTCTTTTTGTTAGTGACTTTTATAACTTAGTGAACTATGCAGGCGGGGTTAATAATATTTTTAGTTGTAGAAGTCATTACATCTTAGATGTTTGTATGAAGAAAATATCTAAGATGTGTAATTAAAAGTGTTGCCTTTGTAAATAAGGAACTCTGAATCAGATTATGTAGCATCTTATGTTAGGAAGCATAAAACTCAGTTTGTTTGTAATTCCTGTCCACCTTTTTGACTCTTTTGTAAGGAAGGAATTCCTAGTGGATGTGTGTAATTTTCTCCTTTATTAGTGTTGTTGTTTCTTTTCGAGAAAAAAATTTAATAATTTAATATCGTTAATATACACATTCAAGTGTCTACATAAAATATCAAGATCTAACCAAAAAAAATATTGGTCAAGTCTGGTAAATATATAGGAAAAATGCGTTTCCATACCGAGTTCGATGCCCTACCCTTAAAATTTGTTGAGAAAGTTAAAGAGGGATTCATTGACTTACGTTTTTTAACCAAAAATTCCATTGTAATATTATTGAACCTTTATCTGATTTTTTTAATTGTATGTATTTCTAATAAAATTACATTATGTTGTTGTTGTTTTTTTATTCTTGTTTTAAATTTATTACCAATACTATTATTATTATCTAGTTTATTTTTATTTTTGGTCGGATATAACAAACTGGAAATAAATAGATGATTTGAGATATAAGTGTTTTAAAAGGGTAAAATTATAATGTTGCATTATATATAAACTCACGTGGCATGAAATTGAATTGTTCTTGACTGATTAACAAAGTTTGGAAAGAAAACGTTGGGGGCCTTTTCATAATGTTGAAAAAAACGGGTATAATTTTGTATTTCGGGTATTAATATAGGGACACATTAATGTATTTCCCTTCCTAATATCATTAACATATAATGGGACTTAGAAGAAAGAATTACAAGTTTCCCAAAACGTCAAAATTAAAAAGCTGCGCCGACTGACGCATGAGATAGTGTTTAGGACATTAGGGAAAGTAATTAGGATAATATTTGAGCAAGAATTAGTAGTAAAGATAACAATGGAAAAACCCTACATGACTGTTGGATTGTCTTATATATATCTAAGAATATAGTAAACAATTTTTTCTCTCTTTATTTTGTTGATTTCAATCACTCTCTCTTTCACTCGAAATCAGAATCTGCTTCACACATAGCGAACAAGACGTAATAAAGAAACAAAAGAAGAGATCAATGGTTATTAAAAAAAAAACGTGAAATTTAAAGTGTTGAATCCAAATTCTTCTCCCTTCTAGCCTAGTTTTCTTTCTTTCATTATCTTGTATTTTATTTGCATCTCATGTTATCGACATAAAATAAGATGAAAACAGAAAGAATTGGTTTTCCAAATTCTTCTCCCTTTTTCAGTCTAATTTTCTTTCTCTCACCATCTTGTATTTTATTTGCATCTTAGGTTACCGACAGAAAGTATTTTATTTGCATCTTAGGTTACCGATAGAAAAGTCGATGAAAATAGAAAGAATTGGTCCTTGTGGAATTCATCCATCAAAATAGAAAAAAGGTACTTTTTGTGTCATACTATATAGGTTTTCTCTGTTTCTCTTTGTCTCTTTTTCATATATTTCTTTGTGTGATTGATTTTATTTCAACCATTTTATTTCCGGCTAGATTAGATTCAAGAAAGTCATTCATAAGAAGACGAAATGGTATTCATCTTCATATAGACCCTTGAATAAAGTGTTAGAAACAGTAGTCAGGTACTGTTGGATCAGTACTCTTTTACTTGTTCTTTAATGTTCATTGTTTGGATGAGATCTGCGAAATTAACATGTCAAATAATAGTATTAACGAATAACATATATTGGTTATGTTGTTTGGATATTCTATGTGCTTTTATTATCTGTAGATATGACAGTATGTAGAAAGTTTTTTCAGATCGATAAATGAACAAGATCTATCTGTCTAATTTAAGGGATGCTCTTGGATATTAAAAATTGTGTTGCATATTTCCTCATAAAAAATAAAAAGCAAGCAATCAAGGAACGAAGGAAGAAAGGAAGTAAAGTAACAACTTCGATTATGATCTTTTTTCACCCAATCTACATGACTATTTGGAAAAATATTTTCATTATGTAATATTTTCATCTTAGTAAAACTGCTCTTTTGAATCAAAAAATACAGTTAAGAAATATATATATATATATATATATATATATATATAACAAATCTAAGCTTTAAAAATGCGTCATCTCATATTTCTATCATCACCCAATCTTCTTGTAAGATGGCAGAATTTTAGAATGATTTTTGTAACAAACTTTTTCTTCCTACGTTTCGTAAAACCTTATTAGTTTTTTCACAATGAAACTATTGGCATGCAATGTTCAAGATTTAAGAAATAATAAAATTAGAGATCATTTAGAAGATTGCATATTTGTTAGAGCACTGCTCGGTCGAACTCGCAAGCGTTGCTATCTCAAACTTGTTTATCAAGTTTAGTTGCAAAAACTATAAGTCTTGATTTCTAGTTTACTTATAGCTAAGTCTCAGATTAAGATAGTAAGTGTAGTTGAACTCTAGACTCCACGGCGTACATCAATTGAATACGACGAACTACTCAAGGAACTTGTGGAACTTCATCAACAAAAGGTATGTGGAGACTCGAACTTATCTATCACTCAGAAGTATACCTATCCTATCTCCTATTTTGAGACAAAAGTCGTATTGCTATATAGACTTCAATTATACACATTTGCTATTTCGATCCGAGTTTATCTCGCTTATCTATTTCTCGAAATATGTGTTGATAAGCTTTCGCTTTAACCAAGTTCATCTTTGGATATAAACATAGTGTGTTCTCACATTTGTGTAAAAGTCCAAAACCGGGAACCCAAAGTATGCGTACCCATACACGTACTGGCGGTGGTTGGAATTCCGGGTGAGTATGCTTACCCGTATGCATACTGGCGGAAAGTTCACGTCCGTGAATTTCTGCTGGAATTTGAAAGTGAAAAACAAACTCAATCCGGTTACTTAAGTACGCGTACCCGTTTTCATACTTAAGTAGGTTACTATCTAAAATCGGGTTGTTCATGAACTAAAACATTTATATAATAAGGAATGCAATCTTTGCAAATCGTGGCTATAATGTTCGTGAATCAATTCGAGTGAATCAAAACTGATTTTGCTTTGGTTGTGTCTTGTGTACTTCTATAAGATCTAATCAACTGAAAAACTCTCTAACTAGTTCATTTGAGTCATTGAACTAGTTATGGTGAAGATGAATAAGGTTGATATGAAAGTGCTCATATGGATAACCATTGGTTAACTATTGTTGAACCAACTAAGTGTACACGTTTAGGTACGGTTACTCAAACCTAAATGAAGTTAAATTTCATTTGTGTATAACAAGATAAGTTCGATCTATCGGTTGAAAGATATTAGCTTGAATCTAATCAGGTTTTCATCTAACGCTGAATATTGAATGCTTTGTTACCAAGGTAACTTAGACTGCAAACCTTGATTTGAAGACTATATAAAGGAGAACTCTAGCAACTGGGAAACCTAATCCCCACACCTCATGTGTGATACTAGTTGTATAAGCTAGAGTCGATTCTCCTTTAACCTTAGGTTTTTCACGAAACCCTATAGGTTAACGACTCGAAGACTTCATTGGGATTGTGAAGCTAGATCCAACTATCTTCTTTGTAGTTGCGTGATCTGATCTTGATGTTTCTAGCGTGATTGAGTACAATCGTAAGATTGGCTTGAGATTTATATCTCCGATAGGCAAGATAGAAAAGTAATCACAAACACCTTCGTCTCATCGTTTGTGATTCCACAATATCTTGTTTCGTTAATCGATTAAGATTATTGTGAGGTGATTGATATTTCTAGGCTGTACTTCGGGAATATAAGTCCGGTATATAAATTGGTTCTTGTTCACCTTGATTTATCAAAAGATGGAACAAAACTCCTAGGTATTTCTATGGAAGACATATTTATCTATTCCTATAGACTTTTCTGTGTGAGACAGATTTGTTTATCTAGTCTTCGAATTTGGGTCGCAGCAACTCTTAGTTGTGGGTGAGATCAGCTAAGGGAATCAAGTGTGTAGTATCATGTTGGGATCAGAGACGTAAGGAACGAAACTGTACCTTGAATCAGTGTGAGATTGATTAAGGTTCAACTAAAGTCCAGACCGAAGTTAGTTTGTAGTAGGCTAGTGTCTGTAGCGGCTTAATACAGTGTGGTGTTAAATATGGACTAGGTCCCGGGGGGTTTTGGCATTTTCGGTTTCCTCGTTAACAAAACTTCTTGTGTCTGTATTATTTCTTTTCCGCATTATATTTTGTTATATAATTGAAATGTCACAGGTTGTGTGTTGAATCGATCAATTGTTAAATCCAACCTTTGGTTGTTGATTGAAATTGATTGATCCTTGAACATTGGTCTTTGGTATTGTTCAAGTTATCTCTTTTATATTCAATCGGGCTCGAAAATTATTATTTGTTTGATTGCGGATTGAATTGAGAGATTGAGATATAACTCTTTAATATACTTTTCTTAAGATTGAGTCTAACTGCCTAGTTGATTCTCTTGTAAGTATATTGGAGTTAGTCCATTGATAGGCGCATTTATGTGCCTAAATTGTCCTCAATGTTTCGTATTGTTGGTACTCGTTTTCGTCCTTATTATGGTGTTTTGTGTATTTTTAGGTATTTTTGGAAAATAAATATTGTTGGAAAAATCGGCTCGAAAAATCACTCGGAACACCCCCGGATGACACTTGCTATACGGAGCCCAGATTTGGTTAAGGGGCACCTCAATTACTAAGGGGCACCCCAAAAAAGGCAGCTGTTATTCGCACCCCACAACTGGTTAGGGGGACACCATCTTCTTCGTTTGAAACTTAAAAATTGGCGGGAAAAATGTGGCAGCTCTCTGAGAATTTTCGATCGAAATTTGAAGATGTTATAGTGTGATTCAATGGCTAAAACTTCACGGGAACACTTGACTGAGATATACAGGCGTGGTATGGGCTTCAAAATCATCCGGATTTGGTTGGATAATCGGCAGTGAAGAAAACAGGGTTGCTCGGGTTTTGGTTGCTCCATCACGAGTTCTATGTAGTTGGCGTGTGGATTGATAGAGGTTTACTTCTGGTGGAACGTGAAAACAATGCCCTGAGAGTATATCGACATCAGCAGGCGTGTGAAGAGGCGAGAAAGGAAAGAAAATTTCCTTTATTATTTTTTCTTTACTGTCGAGATATGGGAAGATTTTTTGGAGTAATGAGCGAAGATTCTTAGTCCAAAGGTGTATAAATAGGCTATTGGGGTCGAGCAGAAGAGGGGATGGAGAGTTTGGGAGAAGTATAGAGCATTAACAGAGCGAGAAAATCAAGTTACATGAAAGTTTCTGCTGCTGCTGCTGCCTGAAGAACACGAAGAACGGACAGACCAGGACAGTCGTTCTTCAACAGTGATAACGACTAACACGGGAGGGTCTTAGAGTTACCGTTAGCAGCAGTTTATTTCTATCGTTTCTATAACAGTGTTCTGCAACAATTATAAGTGTTGCAAACACCCGATTTACTCAATTATTTTCCTTTTCATCATTTGTAAAACACTTGTGAGCATCAATGAAATATTTTGAGAGGTTTTCCAACATGATGATGAGCTAATTCTCCCACAACCAAGGCAGTGAGGAAGCTATTTAGGCATGAATAATTGGTAATCATTTATTTCCTCTAATTTATAATTTATAATTCACTCAATCACTGCTTTTGCAGAGTTTTTAATTGTTTGCAAAAAATTTCTTCATTAGTTGTGATTCAATTAGATAGGTTATGCTTTGTTTAGATAATCTATGCTTAGGGATACAATTAATTTTCGAGAATTTTCCAGATTATTCGTGAATTAAGAAATAAGAGTCTTAAAATATAATTAGATTTTTGGATTGTTTACCATAATTTATTCATGTGTAATAGTGAAATCAGTGTCTTGGTTGTTTTCTAATATCTTGAAGTCAATTTTGTAATAAGTTTTCTTTGTTTTTAAATTTTTATTAAGTCTAAAATTCATTGCCTTCACAAGTCTTAAAACAACCCTTTTATCACTATCTACAACAACTTTGAAAACACATCAAATTTTTGGCGCCGCCGACGCGGACTTGTCTTTAGGATAGAGTTTTTAGATTTATTTATTTTTTAGTTTTTTTTGTTCTTCTTTACGTTTTTGGGTTTTTGTCTTTTCCTTTCAGATTTTGGGAATTTGGAGCGAAAGAAATTTTTGCCAAAGCTTTTGGCGAATATTTAAAGACTTGAAGTAAAAGGCAAAGCGAAAGGAGCTAAAGAAGAAGAATTTTTTTTTTAATAGAAAAAGAGAGAAAAAAGAGAGAGTGTTATTTTATTAGATTGTATTAGGAATTCTTTTTATTTTGTATTTTTCTTTTTCTTTTTGCACTTTATTTTTTGGACCTTTCTTTTGGACTTTGGACATTTGGACATTAATTTTTTTTTAAACCCTACGGAAGGGTAGATTAAATATTAAACTGTTTGCAGAGAAGGACGGTGATTACGATATCACCTCGGCCCCTCGGGTTCATACACAACATAGAAGTTGTGGCCCGAGTCGACGACAACGGTTCATCTCCCGTCTGAAACGGGAGGTAAGTCTGTCGAAACACTCGCGAATCCCCTGTCAGCGAGTTACTGTATTCCTTCGTTTGCATATATGTTGAGGAACTGAAAAAGGTTGTTTTAAATTCCTATTAAAGGGCAAGGACTGGCCATACAAGATAAGGGTTCGGATTTCATCACCGTTCTCTTCTTGCCCGCCTTAGGAAAATGAAACCGAACGCGAACCTAAGCTTTAAAATTTGGAGTAGAACGAGACCTATAGGGTAACGAGCTTAGTAGGAAAGTCGTTCAAAAAATATTGGTTACTCTTTTAGCATACTTCGAAGTTCATGATGGTTTCTGTGAGTTGAATGTGTGACTGCGCCGCCTTGTGATAGCGGTGAGGCCTTGGGTATCAAAGCTCCACTGAGCTTCCATCGCCTCAATTCAACTTACTTTGACTTGGATTGATTCCAGAGTGGTTTTCTTAAGTTGTAACGAATTCCATTTCGAAGGATTAGAAGCTGGTCTAGATTCAATCTAAGTGGAGCCATCATGCTTTTTGTTTGCTAGAAATCAGTAGGTTTGCTGTGGTGGAGTCAGCCTTGTTTGTGTTTGCATAGAACTTCCCTTCCTTTTAGGACTTTTTCCTTTTTCTTTTGTTAGTGTATGCCCAAAAGGGCTTGGAAAAGAAATACTTTTGGCCGTTTGATTAGTGACGAGCCTAGAAGTTCTTCTTGTGAAAGCGGGGAGATCGAAGAATCTTCTTTTGAGAGCCCTGTTTTTGGAAACTTTAGTTTTGAGAATCTGTCTCTTTGTGAGGAAAGTACCCCTAGTACTTCAGTTGTGCCAGCGATGGCAACTTTGAAAGATTACATGTTCCCAATTAGGACCAACCGAGCTTCGTGCATTAAATTTCCATCCAGTACGGCTAATTTTGAGATAAAACCTAGTATTCTTCATATGATCCCTATGTTCTTAGGTAAAGATGATGAGAACCCTTATTTTCATATTAGGGACTTTGAGGAACTTTGTGGGACAGTTAGAACAAAAGACCTCAGTGATGAAGTTTTGAAACTTAAGATGTTTCCCTTTTCTTTGAGAGATAAAGCCAATACCTGGATGAACAACCTACCACATGAGTCCATTGAAACATGGCAGGAACTTGTTGCTGCTTTCTATATGAAATTCTACCCTAAGCATAAAACTGCAGCTGTTAGGCAAAAAATTAGTGCTAGTGTGCAACAAGAGGGAGAGTCTCTTTATAGGTTTTTAGAGAGATTCAATGATCTCCTATCCCAGTGTCCCCACAATGGATTTGATAAAATGAAACTTGTTGAGATTATTTATAATGGTTTAGACTATTCGACCAAAGCCATGGTCGAGTCTATGTGCGCTGTTGAGTTCACCAGTAAAAATGCTGATGATGCTTTTACCTTCTTAGGAGCTATCGCTGAAAAATCCCAACAGTGGGAGTATTGTGTTGAACCCCCTAAAAGACTCTTGGTTAATAGAAGTAGCACCAATGTGGTAGATACAAGCTTCAAGTCAGATGCTAAGTTTGCTGCTTTGTCTAGAAGTTTAGAAGCTTTGGAATTGAATCAGCCTAATTATAGGTCTCTTGTTGAACCTGATGATAGGATTAGAGCCGCTCAAGTCTCCAGTTGTGGAGTAGAGCCCAATAACTCGTTTTGGGAAGGTCATGTTAGTGAAGAACAAGCCCATTCTGTCTATAACAACGCTAGGTTTGAGAACCGTCAGAAGTTTGACCCATACTCAGAAACCTACAACCCTGGTTGGAGAAACCATCCTAATTTTTCTTGGTCTAAGGTCCAGAATCAAGGTCAGTCTAGTAATTCTCAGCCTCCCCCAGGTTTTGGTTATGCTAAGAACTCTTCAGGTCAACCCCAGTTTCAGAACCCTTCGGATAAAAAGATCACAAGTTTAGAAGACACTCTAGCCTCGTTTATTAAAAACTATGATAAGATCAACCTAATGGTTGCTCAAGGGATAGAAGAAAGTAAAAATATAGGTTATGCTAACTCCCAAGCTATTTCTGAGTTAAAAAACCAAGTTAGTCAGATAAATGAATCTTTGAGGGAAAAAGGTAAGTTTCCTAGTCAAACTCAACCCAATCCTAAAGCAGAGAAATCGTACGATCATGTGAACTCTATTACAACCCTTAGGAGTGGAAAGAAAGTTGACAATAAGGTTGCCATGCCTGATAGTGAACATGTTGTAGTTCACCCTTCTGAGCCAGCAAATGAGGAGACTGATAGAGTCTCTAAAAAGACCAATGAGGGTCCTGCTGAGCCCGACTTTGTTCCCAGAGCCCCGTTTCCCCAGCTGCTAGTTCCAACTAAGAGCGAGTCGAACTTTAATGATATATTGGAGGTTTTTAAGCAGGTTAATATCAACCTTCCATTATTAGATGCAATTAGGAAGATTCCCTCTTATGCCAAGTTCCTTAAGGACTTGTGTACGCGAAAGCGTAAGCTCAGTGTCCAGAAGAAAGCCTTCATACCATTTCCATTATTCCACTACTCCTAAGTATAAAGACCCAGGTTCCCCTACCATTTCTTGCACAATAGGTAAATACCGTGTTGAGAAAGCTTTGCTTGACTTAGGAGCCAGTGTGAATTTACTTCCATACCATGTGTACCTCAAGCTAGGACTTGGTGATATGAAACCTACCCAGATGACACTTCAGTTAGCTGATAGGTCCGTTAAAATTCCTCGTGGTGTGATCGAGGATGTTCTTATTGAGGTCGACAAGTTTATTTATCCAGTGTATTTTGTTATCCTAGATACCCAACCTGTCCCTGACCCAGAGAACCAGATACCAGTGATTTAAGGTCGCCCATTTTTAGCAACATCCAATGCGATCATTAATTGTCGAACTGGTATTATGAATTTGTCTTTTGGTAATATGACTATTGAGCTGGACGTCTTTCATATTAGTAAGCTACCCTCTGAACTAGATGACTCGAGCATAGAAGAGGTAAACATGATAGGAACATTAGTCGAGGAGTCATTACCAAACACTTTATTAGAAGATCCGTTAGAGAAATGCCTAGATCACTTTCGATGATGATAATGTGATTAATAAGGTGAATGTTTTGTTAGATTCAACCCCTTTGTTAGACATTAGTAACGGATGGAAACCTAAGTTCGAACCACTACCAGTTTCTAAGTCTACCCTCGTTCCTTCGTTAGAAGAGCCTCCTAAGTTGGACCTAAAACCATTGCCAGATACCCTGAAGTATGTGTTTTTAGGCCCGCCTGAAACTTTACCTGTGATTGTTGCTTCTGACTTGGATAGTGATCAGGAAAGTAGGCTAGTGACCGTCCTTCAAAATAACAAGGAATCTTTAGGGTGGACCATAGCAGACATTAAGGGTATAAGTCCTACTGTTTGTATGCATCAGATCTATTTAGAGGAAGATACCAAACCTTCTAGGGAGATGCAAAGAAGACTAAACCCTAATATGAAATAAGTAGTTCGAACCGAGGTTCTTAAGCTGTTAGATGCAGGCATTATCCACCCCATTTCAGACAGTAAGTGGGTCAGCCTCGTTCAGGTTGTTCCCAAGAAATCCGGTATTACTGTAGTCCAGAATGATAACAATTAGTTAATCCCGACCCGAGTGACCACGGGTTGGCGTGTTTGTATTGACTATAGGAAATTGAACAAGGTCACTAGGAAGGACCACTTTCCCCTTCCCTTCATTGACCAAATGCTAGAGAGATTAGCTGGACATAGTCATTACTGTTTTTTAGATGGCTACTCAGGCTACAATCAGATCGTTATTGCCCCAGAAGACCAAGAAAAAACTACTTTTACCTGTCCCTTTGGTACCTTTGCGTATGGGCGCATGCCTTTCGGGCTATGTAACGCCCCTGCAACTTTTCAGCGTTGCATGATGAGCATATTTTCCGATATGGTAGAAAGGTTTTTAGAGGTCTTTATGGATGATTTTTCAGTGTTTGGTTCGTTTTTCGATGAGTGCTTGCATCATTTGTCATTAGTGTTGACTAGGTGTAAGGAAAAGAATCTAGTGCTTAATTGGGAGAAATGTCATTTCATGGTTCGATCAGGAATTGTCTTAGGGCATATCGTATCTTCTAAGGGTATAGAGGTAGATAAAGCCAAAGTTGACCTTATCAAGACTTTATAGGTCCCAAAAACCGTAAGAGATATTAGGTCATTCTTAGGGCATGCAGGTTTTTATCGTCGATTCATTAAGGATTTTAGCTTGATTTCTATACCTCTTTGCAACTTTCTTGCAAAAGATGTTAAGTTTGTCTTTGATGATGCTTGTTTAGAGGCTTTTGAGAAGCTTAAGACTTTACTCACTACCGCCCCCATAGTCCAGGCACCCAACTGGAACTTACCATTTGAGATCATGTGTGATGCTTCAGATTATGCTATTGGTGTTGTGCTAGGTCAGCGAGAAAACAAATTACTTCATGTGATTTACTATGCTAGAAAAACTCTGAATGATGCCCAGTTGAACTATACCACTACCGAGAAGGAATTGTTAGCCATTGTGTTTGCCTTAGACAAGTTTAAACCCTATCTCTTAGGTTCTAAGATCGTCATATATATATTGATCATGCTGCTTTGAAATATCTTTTGTATAAGAAGGATACGAAACCTATATTGATTAGGTGGCTACTTTTGTTGCAAGAGTTTTCTCCAGACATTAGAGACAAAAAGGGTGCCGAAAATGTAGTAGCAGACCACTTGTCTAGGCTAGTTGTTGATTCCCCTGATGATTCCCTTCCTATAAGGGATAGTTTTCCTGATGAACAACTTTTCTTTGTTACCCAAGCACCTTGGTATGCGAATATAGTGAATTATCTTGTTACTGGTTGAATTCCCCAACATTGGGGTAAACAAGATCGTTCTAGGTTTTTAGCCGAGGTCAAGCACTTCTTTTGGGATGATCCTTATTTATTTAAGTATTGTCCAGAACAGATTATTAGGAGATGTATACCTGAGAGTGACCAATCCAGTATTATTTCCTTTTGTCATGATCATGCTTGTGGGTGTCACTTTAGTGCTAAGAAGACTGCTGCTAAGATATTGCAGTGTGGATTCTATTGGCCTTCGTTGTTTAAAGACTCTCATAGTTACTGTGTTACTTGTGAGCGTTGCCAGAAATTAGGAACCATTTCCCGTAGGAACATGATGCCCTTGAACCCTATTTTAGTTGTTGAGGTCTTTGATGTGTGGGGTATTGACTTTATGGGTCCGTTTCCTAATTATTTTGGTAACCTATACATCCTTGTCGTCGTAGACTATGTCTCTAAGTGGATTAATGCGGTTGCGTGTAAAACCAATGACCATAGGGTTGTGATTGATTTCTTGAAAAATAATATTCTTACACGTTTTGGTACACCGCGAGCTATAATTAGTGATGGTGGGTCGCACTTTTGTAATGGACCTTTTAGGCTTTTGATGAAGAAATATGGTATTACACATAAGGTAGCTACCCCATATCATCCACAGACTAGTGGTCAGGTTGAGGTTTCCAATAGGGAGATAAAACGTATATTAGAGAAAACAGTTAATCCTAATCAGAAAGACTGGTCGTCTAGGCTTACTGATGCCTTATGGGATTACCGTACTGCGTTTAAGACCCCCATTGGAATGTTACCTTATCGTCTAGTGTATGGCAAGGCATGTCATTTACCTGTCGAGTTAGAACATAGAGCTTATTGGGCTGTTAAACAGCTAAACTTTTCTCTTGACAAGGCAGGAGCCCATAGGAAACTCCAGCTCAATGAGTTGGACGAAATTCGTATAGATGCTTACGATAGTGCGAAGGAGTATAAGAACAAAATGAAACTTGTGCATGATAGAAATATGTTAAGGAAGTCATTTTCTCCAGGTCAAAAAGTTCTTCTGTATGATACCTGCTTGCATCTTTTACCTAGGAAGTTACGTTCTCGGTGGACGGGTCCTTTTATTGTTCGCATTGTCTTTCCTCATGGAGCTGTTGAGATCGAGATACCGGATGGTAGTAGTTCTTCGAAGGTTAACGATCAGAGATTGAAACCCTTTTTAGAGCCCTTTCCAACAGGTGATGTTGAGGAGGTCCCTCTGCAGGACCCTGTTTACCCTTGATTGACCATCGAGGCGATTGTATGTTGTATATTAGTTTTTGATTTCTCTCTTCACCCAGGTACTATCTTTCCGACTTCTCTCTTTACTGATTCCTCATGTTACTTTACTTTTTGGTATTGCTCTTTCATTAGAAACATTGAGGACAATGTTAGATTTAAGTTTGGGGGTGGGGAAGAACTTTTTAGTTGCACTTTTGAAACTTCTAGCGTCACATGATATCCGGTTAGCTAAGTTTACATACTGTTTCTCACCGAAAAGATAGAAATTGGAATGCTAGGGATAACAACCTTTTGAGACATTAGAGAAAAAGACATTGAGATCCTTGAAATTCAGGAGAGAACTTGTTCCTTTTAGAGGGTAACCGTGATGGACCTAACCATACATGATGGAAAGGCAAGCAGGTCAGGGAAATGCCAGAAAGACAAAGCAACCTCACAATATAGTCTTAGTTACTGGATTGTGACTCTCTCTCAGTAGATTCTTATCATCATCAACAAGCGGAGCGACATCAAAATCTATGAAGAAAGTTGAAGACGTTTTAGGTTTAGAAGCAACAATAGAAGAGAATGATTCAAGATCAAAGTTGAAGTTATAAGAGCAAATGATATAAGTTGTTAGAATCCATGATACCAAGACATCACAAGTTGCGAAGATCCAAGTTTTAAAGTCCTTCTCTCATGGCCATGTAAATTTTTATCTTGTAATTTTTTTTGTTTCCAAAAA